>NW_013550569.1:26664-28413 GCF_000709125.1 Exophiala aquamarina CBS 119918 | reverse complement strand
CCTATTAGGTTTAGTCTTAGTAGCCTAAATTACTAAAAATAGAGATTATTACTTAGATTATTACTATTTTTAGTAAAAAATATACTATTTATAGTAATTATTTCTATTTTTCTTAAAAATAGTCTATTTTTAGTAACTCTTAGTAGCCCTATTGGGTTTTAAACCCTATCCTCTTTTTTTTTAACCCGATTAAAAAATTCGTTGGGTTTTTAGCTATTTTAGAAACCTAATTAATTTAACCCTATTAGGTTAGGTTTCGGGTTTTTAACTAGGTTTAGCCTAATCCGTTACGTAGCCTACTCGATAGATAACTAATTCTTTATAGTTTTATTACTTTTAAATAAATAATATTATATATCGATTCTAATTAATTCTAGTTATTTATTATACGATTTAATTAACTTTCGCTTCGCTTTTCGCTATTCTTTCGAGCGTATTTCTATTACTTCTCGTTCGATCTTTAAATTCGATTCCTCTATACGATCTAAAATTTCCGAAGTAGCGAAAGTTAAAGTCGATATTAATAGCTATAAGGAAATAGTATTCTTCTATATTATTTCGAATCTAGTATACGAAATTATTCTTAGGCTATTCTAGATAAAGAAGAACGATATATATTTTAGCGTCGCGAATAATTCTTTCTTAATAGGCTATTCTAATCTAAAGGTCTATAATATACTACGAAAACTATATACGCCCTTAGACTATAGCTAGGTTTTCGTCGTAGTATTCGATCTATTAGCTTAGAAAAGTAAGAAGCGTACGAAAACTTAAGTATTCTCGGTAACGATAGCGAATATTAAAAAAGTACTTAGAGTAAAGACGCCTACTAATTCGCGTACGAAGCTTCCTTAATAGTATTACTATTTCCTAGACGTCTTTAGTCGTATAAAAGTAGAGAAGTTACTTTCTTTACGAGGAAAGGGAATCGACTACGTAATCGACTTCGAACTAAAAAACGGAAAGAAACCTTAAGTTTCGTAGAGTCCGCTATATAATATATCTCGAGACGAACTCTTAGTACTATAATATACGCTTACTAAACTTTTCGATAAGGAATTTATTAGAGTAAGTAACTCGTTAGCGGCGGCTCTAGTTTCTTCGTACGAAAGCTAGGAGGAAAATTACGATTCTATATTAACTATCGAGGGCTAAATAAGCTAATAAAGAAGGATTAATATCTATTACTACTAATCTACGAGACTCTACGAAATATCGAATAAGTAAAGTAGTATACGAAGCTCGATATTATCGCGGCCTTTTATAAAATTCGAATCGTAGAAGGAGACGAGTAGATAATAGTATTATAAGGGTTTAGCTAGGAATTTAGAGTAATTCGTCTAACTATTATATAACGAGGATTCTAAAGCTAAGGAGAGAAAAGAAAAGAGAAAATCTATCTACTATACGAATAAAGGAAATACTCCCTAGCCTCTTCTATAGTAGATTAGTATCGTTTCCTAGAAGATAATCGATAGAGAGGAATTACGTAGCTTCGGCTATATAGTTATATAGCCTAAAGGTATACTATAAGTAATCGCTCTAGAGCGTACTCTAGAGCTTTATACGAATTTAATTCGTAATATTATTCTCCTTCTTTCTTCGTACGACGCTAAGAAGCCGCTACTCCTAATAGGAACTAGTCGGGCGCCGAGTAGCGTATAAAGTAAAACTCTTATCTCTACTTACTTTTATTCTACTTTTTCTTCTCTTATACTAATTATCGAGGAAGTTTTTATAAGTACTTAT
>NW_013550569.1:23202-24969 GCF_000709125.1 Exophiala aquamarina CBS 119918 | reverse complement strand
GTCTCGAGCGGACTCGAGTAACCTACTATTATCGCTTAGTAGAGCTAAGGAAGATACTTCTTAAGGAAGCTCTAGAGCGTTAAGTATCGTACCTATATTGGTAATATAAGATCGCTATGCGTAACTATAACGTAGGCTACTAGAAAAGAGATAGCTAGATAAAATATAACGGATAGAGGCGGAGCTTCGGGGTAAGTAAGTTAACGATTCGGTAGATATTCTAGGCACGATACTACTCCTTCGTAAACGGCTAGTAAGCCTATAAAAGAATAGTCTAGTAAAGTATATTAAGATAGGAGAACCTAAGATATACGTAGATACTTCGCTAGCTAGTCTATAAGAGTTCGATACTTATTAGTAGTATAAGAGTATAAGTAACTTAACGAGAATACTAAGATAATCGATTAATTACTATATAGTCCTTAGAATATCGACTATAAGAACTTAAGGAGTCTAAAAACCTCGTATACGATCCGTATAGCCCCTAAAGTCTTATATACTAGGCCCCTTAGTATTTTAGGACTAGTCTTAGTATAGGATAGATAGTTCTAGGGTCTATCGTAGTCCTATTCCGTAATAATTACCCTCCTCCCCCGAAGTATACTCGTCCTCGAGTATAGGAGTAGTAGGTAAGAAGTAGCGTTCTAGTATAGCGCTATATACGTTCTATATTAATATTAGAAAAAACGTAATACGTTTCTCTAATCTTAAGGTCGCTCCTAATCCTAATTTATTCTACTCTTAGGGATTATTCCGTATTTACTTTAGTTTACTTAATTCTAGCGAAACTTCGCGTACTTTTCGTACCCTAGTATAGTATATATAGTAAGCTATACCTATAAGGCTAAACTTTTTAATTATTTAGTCCTCGCTATTTAATCTTCGTTAAGGTCTTAACGATTAGTTTCTAGGTAAGAGATATATTAACCTCCCTCTACTCTATCTTTCTTCTTCTTTTTTTTTTTTATATCTTTTATTCCTTAAGACCCTCCTCCTTAATAAGTCCTATAGTTAGCCCTCTACTTTTTCCCTACTAATAGTATACTAGCTACTTATCTTCTTATCTCTATCTAGAATTTCTATATAAGTTTCTATTTTTTCCTAGGATAGTTAAAGTTAATCTAGTATACTAATCGTACTTATCTAGTATACTATCTAGTCGAGCCTTCGTTCTATTAATTTAAGGGAATATTAGTAATAAAATTATCGAGTATATTTATATAAAATATATAAGATTCTTAGGAAGGAATAACTAAGTATTACTTAATAAGAGTAAGCTTACTCTTCTTATACTAAGTATATATTAATCCTATTTTAAATAGGGAGATTTAATATAAGACTAAGAATAGGAAATATACTTAGTATAGAATCTAGAATTATACTTATAAGGTAGTAAGTTTCCTTTTCTTATACTATTTCTATACTAATCTCCTAGGTATCCTTATATTTAATCTATACTATAAGGATTCTAGTTAAGTTTACTATAGATTCTATTAAGCCTAGTAGTATTAGCTAGATTATTTACTCTAGTAAGCTTTTTATCTCCCTAGCTATTCCCTTACTAACCCTATACTAAATCGTTCTATTATAGAAGTAATTAACCGTATAGTTCGCTATATTACTTCTAGCGTTATATCTCGTAATAAATTCGTAAGCTTCTCGATTACTAAACTAAATAAGAAGAATCCTAATTCTTAGGCTACGCAACGGGTTAGGTTGGATAACCCGTAGACCTTTTATAACCCGAGCAAAAAGCCCTATAGGGTT
>NW_013550569.1:20258-22302 GCF_000709125.1 Exophiala aquamarina CBS 119918 | reverse complement strand
CGTTAGGTTTTTAGCTATTTTAGAAACCTAATTAATTTAACCCTATTGGGTTAGGTTCCGGGTTTTTAACTAGGTTTAGCCTAACCCGTTGCGTAGCCTACTAATTCTATAATGTCTCTTCTAATACTTAATACTATTAGAACTTTAGCTAAAGTTTAAGCTTAGGCTATAGGTTCTCCTACTATTCCTATACTTTCCTTATACTAATACTTTCTCTAGGCTCGAATTACTCTACTCCCTTAGCCTAAGAGAGATTTATATAATTTAACCGCTAGTAAGCTTAGAGCTAATATAATAATAGAGGATATTAAGATTAAAGCTATCGATAACTAGCCTACTAGATAGATATAACGATACTTCTATATAGATATTAATAGTAATAAGAGTAAGCGGCTTCGTACTACTAATAGGGATTTCTATACTTTTACTAACTTAGAATAATTATTATTAAATAAACTTATAAAGTAGGTAACTCGTAAGCGACTCGTAGCTAAATTTCCTACTATACCTTTAAAACGCCCTAAAACTAATAGTTCTACTAAGAATTCTAATTATTACTCTAGCTCTAGTTCTAGCTCTAAGTAGATTTCTAGCTTTAAGTACTACTCTACTATACTAATAGTATACTTTTTTATTTTATATCCTACTTTTATAGATTTTTAAAGTTAAATTCTAACTTCTTATTATTCTTTAGCTCTATAGCTATTAAGTAGTAGTTATCTCGTATACCTTATATATACTATACTCTAAATAGACCTTATAAAGATATCTTTATTTTATTTCTACTTTCTAATTTTTATTCGTAATCTTATCTACTCGAGTCCTTAAAGATTATATATCTTTCTAAACTTAGCGAGTAGCTCGCCCGCGTTTAGTAGATATTTCGCGGATTCCTAGGTATCTTCCGCCTTAGAGAAACTCTTCTACCTAACTAGATATCGACGTTCTACCTTAGTATTCTAGTAGTCGAGAATCTTTTCGACTTCCTACTATTTATCTTCGTTTACGTCGATAGGCCTAGGCTTTTCGCTCCCGAGTCGTATATAATACGATTCTAGTAACGATATATAGAACGTATTATATAGCCTTCTATACTTCGTTAGTAGCTTTAGTATATAGGTATTCTAATCTACTATCTTAAGTACTTTAAAAGGCCCTAAGAACTAGTTACCTAGTTTCTTACTTATTCTTCGCGTACGAATAAACTTAAAGAATAGTATAATTTAGTTTTCTAGAGTATATATTCGTAGCCCTCGGCGCTTATTATAGTACTTTACTATACTATAATATACTCGTTCCTACTATACTATAATTTCTTATCGAGCTTTTTTAAGCGCCCTAGCTTTCGCTCGTACGAGGTTATTATTACCCTCCTACGATTCTTATACGATATTAATATTTATCGTAGATTTAAACGTTAGGACTTAAGAAAATAGTATTTTCTTAGTCGTAGTATTAATCGTCTAATTATAAGCGTACTCCGCGCTAGGTAGTAGTATAACCTAGTCGTCTTAATAATAATTAATATAGTAATATAAATAATATTCTAGGGTCTAATTTATTCTCTTAGTTTATCTATCGGTCTAAGGGTAGAACGCGGTCGAAAATCGCCGCTTAATTACTAGGTAATAGTATAGAGTTCCCTAGTATACTAAAGTAAATATCGTACTCCTATTACTTATAATACTTTAGGATATATCGAATCGAGTAAATATCTCTTCTACTAAGATATCTCCTAGCTCTTCGGCTACGATTTCTACGCGGCACGAAATATAGCGAACTATTTTAGATAATCGATATACTACTATAAGTAGCGCGTCGTACGCTATCTCCCTACGAACTAAGGGCGAAAGCTTCGTTATAAAGTCTATAGATATATTCTACTACGATTTTTCCGGCTATAGTAGTATCGCTAGTAGTTCGTATAGCTTATATCTCGATACTTTTATACGCTAATATATATTATATAAAGAGACGTAGGTTCGTACGTCCTTCGCTAGTTTAGGCTACTAATAAAAGCGCCTAATAATAGTAAGAGTCCTTT
>NW_013550569.1:0-15308 GCF_000709125.1 Exophiala aquamarina CBS 119918 | reverse complement strand
TTAGATTATTACTATTTTTAGTAAAAAATATACTATTTATAGTAATTATTTCTATTTTTCTTAAAAATAGTCTATTTTTAGTAACTCTTAGTAGCCCTATTAGGTTTTAAACCCTATCCTCTTTTTTTTTAACCCGATTAAAAAACTCGTTAGGTTTTTAGCTATTTTAGAAACCTAATTAATTTAACCCTATTAGGTTAGGTTCCGGATTTTTAACTAGGTTTAGCCTAACTCGTTACGTAACCTACGGAACGCCTACGAGACTACGAGAACTCTATAGACCTAGACGCGATAGAACGTTATAATACTCGACGAATAGGCCTAGGTAGAGGCCGGAATATAGGGCGAAAGGTTATAGAAGGACGAGATCGAGAAAAGGAAAGATAAAGAAAGGAAAACCTATACTACGAATATAGTAAGTTCGGATACTATATACGCGATTATCTAGAAAAGAAAAGCGCTCGAGGACTATATATAATAAATATATAGAGCGGTAGTATAGACGACTTAATAGCGAAAAAGGCCGATACTATTAAAGAAACCTAAAGACCTACCGAGGGTAAGGATAAACTAGTATAGAAGGACTACTAGGAATCGGATAACTCTCGAGGGTTAGGTAAGTTAAATATTAAGTAATTAGAAGAAGAGTTCTAGTTAAGATATTAGACTAAGAAATCTAAGGAACCTAAGCGTAAAACTTAAAAGAAAGAAAAGTTCGACGAACTTCTAAAGGGAGAATAGTAGAGCGAAGTAATATATAATACGAGGAGAAATATCGTAAAATACGCTTAAGAATTATAGTATTTCTATTACGAGGATAACTACTAACTCTATTTAGCTTTAAAGATCGAAAAATAGTAGTTTCTATATAAGGATAAAGAAAGTATAAAGCTTCGAGAGTAGAAATAGAGGGTCTAGGAAACTCTAGCTATAATAATAGCTAATTTCGAAAAAGAAACGATACTTATAAATATAGATAACTATATAATAATTAGAATAAGGTTCTAGAAGATAGTTAACGAAGTTATAGTATTAGATAGAAGAATAATATAGAAAACGTTTAGGACGACGTTAATCTATAAGTATCGGGCCCGAGGATATTAATAATATAAATATATCTATACGTATACGAAAGATAGAGAACTATATTAATTAAAAATCTAGCGAGAAGAAGACGAATAGGTACTAATAGACGAGATATTACGATAATATAAGAATTCTATAGAATTCTATATATATTTCTAGGATAGAAGGGAAGGAGAAACTCTATATCGATATAACCTAGGCGCTACTCCTAGGAGAAAATAAAAATATATATAGATTTAGAAATATAACGACTATAAATACTTCCTATAAGTCGAATATACGTACGATACGTATAACGGAGAAGCTTACTTTACGACCTTTAAAGGACTAGGTAAAGAAGTAACCTATACGAAAGGATAGTTAGTTTAGCTTAAGTAAGGACTATTTAGCTTTAGGACGATAACGCTACTACCGCCTTACTATAATATATCTATAATAGAAAAAGGACCCGCGGATAAGATTTTACTAAATAAGTCCGACCTAGTAATTATTCGAATCTACTACTAGATAGTAGGACTAGCGGAAAACTTCGGAATATAGTATAATCCCCTAGGATAACCGAAGAAAGAAAGAATCTATATAATAATCTATAAATATACCTAGGATAAATACGAAGATAAAGAAAATAGCTATACGTACGACTACGTAGACTACGTATTTAACTTTCTATTTAGAGAAGGAAAAAATAATAACTAATCGGAAGAGTTACGATAGTAGTTAAATAAATACGAGAAAATAAGACTATAGAGAATAACGTATACCTACCTCGACGACGTTATACTAATAGAGGAAGAAAGTAAGGTAGTAGTATCGGAATATTATCTTATAGTATTTATTACTAACTACTATTAAGTAAGTATTAAAGACGATATTAAGAAATTAATATTCTACCCTAGCGGGCTAAGATAATTAATCCGAAGGCTAGTTAGCCTAAACGAATACTACGACTTAGAATATCTAGCGGTAGCCTCTTACTATTTATACGATATAATAGGAGATAAAGTAGTACGTTACGACCTACTAGTATAAACGATTAGAAGAATATAGGTACGACTAGTATTCCTCGATAATAAAGAAGAAGAATAGGAGGAAGTAAACGCGAAAGAATTAGACGAAGATTTCGATATATCGTTAGAAGAAGAAGAAAAATATTACGTAGCTAAGGTTACGAGAAATTAGATTAAGATTATAACGAAGTACTAGAAATATAGTGAATATACGGAATATACTAGCGAGACTAGAAGATACTTCTATATTTATTACGATCCTAGAATAAAACTATAAGAATAATAGAACGAAATTAATATATTATTTTACTAGGATTACGAATATAACTAAGTATTAATAGTATATATATATACGTAGGGACTAACTTACGAATAGATTATAATTAACCTCGACTAGGAAGACGTAAAAAAGATCTAGGGAATAGAAGCTCCGACTATAAGAAACTTATATACGACTTAGGAAGATAAAAAAGAAAATATACTTTACGTCGATAGACGAGCGGACTCGACGTACCTATTCGATTACTTTAGCTACGCGGAAAGAAGCTACTAATAGTACTTTAGAATATACTAATACCTATAGAATATAAGTCCTAATTAACTCCGAATTCCGATTAGTAAGATAATATATCGATCGATAAACGAGTATAACGAATATACTTATATAGTAGAATTAAGACTATACGTATATTTAAAAAATAATAAGGAGTTAATCTATTAAGGCTAGGTTACCTACGATAATAGCCTTAGACTCTATATAAGCTAAATAGAAATAAAGCGAAATATATAGTCCTCTCGGCCGTTCTATAGAACCTCCCTATACGACTTATAATAGACTCCGAAGTAAACGAGAATTATATCTTATACTACGTAGCGTAAAGGTTAAAAGACTACGTAAAGGTAAAGATAGAACTATACCGACTTATAATAGTAGACGAGTCGCTAATAGAGTTTAAGGACGAATAGATAAGAAAAGAACTACGATAAGTCGAACTAATAATAGAAACTTATTAGGAAAGAATAACTCTAGATATAATAGCGATAAAATATAACGCTATATTAGAAATAGAATAGCTAAAAAAATATAATCCCTAGATAAACTAGAAAATAAGAGAACTCGAATTTCCGAATTATAGTTACGAAATAAAAATAGAAGATCGATTATCTTTAAAGGTTTCCTTCGTAAAGGCGATATAGATACGGCCGAGAAGTAGAATATTAGCTTAAACTAATATCGAAGAGCTACTCCCGAAATACGTAAAATATAAGGAATTATTTATAGAAAAGGAAGGTAAAGTAGCGCTTTCTAAATACTAGTCTTAGAATTATAGAATATCTATAAAAGAAGGAGAAGTACTTAACTATAAAGAATAGTTAAAATTACTCTCTAAGAAAGAAGAAGACTTCCTAAAAAATTATATCGAAAAACTAGAAGTAAAGGGCTTAGTTAAAAGAAGTTAACTAAAGGTAGGAAAATACGAATCTATATCCTATAGTATATTCTTCGTAATAAAAAAGGATAGATCGCTACGACTATATATTAACTATAGACTACTTAACGATAAAACTATTAAGGACTATTATCTTATTTTCCGATAAAATAAGCTATAGAATCGCCTCTTAGGCGTAGTATAGTTTACCGCGTTAGATACTAGAAACGCCTATTACCTAATTAGAATAGCTAACGAAGAAGAATAGAAAACGATATTCCAAATAAGATAGAAAGTCTACGAATTCCTAGTTATACCTTTTAAACTTACTAATATACTATTAACGTTCTAAGAATTTATAAATAACGCTCTAAGAGAATATTTAGATATATTCGTTATTATCTACCTCGACGATATCCTAATCTTCTTAAAGACTTACGAAAAATACGTAGAGTATATAAAGAAAGTAATAGAAAAGCTAAAGGAAAATAAAATCCTACTTAAGCTATCTAAATACGAATTCTATAAGAATAGTATTAAATTCCTAGGCTATATTATATCTTCGAAAGGACTCGTATCGAACTAAGAAAAGGTTCGAGCTATTAATAAATAGCTAGAACCAACGATAGTTAAGGAAGTATAGGCGTTCTACGAATTAATTAACTATTACCGAAAGTTTATTAAGAATTTCTTAAAAATCGTAGTACTAGTTACTAACTTAACTAAGAAGGAAATAATTTTTAATTTTAGGGAAAAATATAAGAGTACCTTTAAAGAGCTAAAGCGACGAATAACGTCCGCGCTAATCTTATATATTTTCGATCTAGAAAAGAAAGTAATCGTAGAAACGGACGCCTTAGATAAAGTAATAGAAGGCTACCTTAAATAAAAAGACGAATAAGGGAAGCTTTATCTAGTAGTATATTATTTAAGGAAGCTAAGCGAATTCGAAGTAAATTACGATATCTACGATAAGGAACTACTCGCGGTAGTAAAATATCTAAAAATATAGAGAGTATACTTAGAGAAAGCTAAATATCTAGTATAGATATACTTAGACTATAAGAATCTAACGTATTAGACGATAACTAAAGAACTTAATAGAAGATAAGTTAGATAGGCTAAAACTTTAGCCTCTTACGATTTTAAAATTATATATATTCGAGGAATAGAGAACGTTATAGCCGATATCCTTAGTCGAAGAACGAACTATATAGAAGGACTAGAATCGAAGCTAGCGGCGCTCCTAGAGAAAAGAGAAAATTACCTAATATATAGAAAAATAAAAATAAGAATACTTATAATATTAGAAATAGAATTAATACTAGAATAAAGATAGAGAATTATATAAGTAAGGTATAATAATAAAAGTATAGGATACCTAGGTATTAATAAAATAATCGAACTAGTAATACGAGATTTTATCTAGGTAGAATTAAGAAAGAACGTTAAAGAATACGTTAAGAATTACGATATATACTATAAAGCTAAATACTTAAGATATAAACTATATAGCTTATTATAATTAGCGGAAAATATAGATAGAGTATAGTTAAGAATAGTAATAAACTTTATAGTTAAGCTACTACTATCGAAAGAGCCTATAACGAGTATAACTTATAATAGTATACTTATAATAAACGATATACTAATAAAATATATTTACCTACTACTATATAAAGAAGTATCGATAGTAAAAGAATTAGTATATATAGTTATAAGAATAGTATTTATATAGTACGAAATACCGAAAGTTATTATTACGAATAGGGATAAACTATTTAATTCGTAGTTTTAGTAGTCGTTAACCGACCTACTAGGAATAAAATATAAGATATCTACCTTATACTACCTATAAACGAACGGATAAACGAAGAGAACGAACTAGATAATAGAATAATACCTACGATACTACGTAAATTACTAATAAAAAAACTAGGTTAAACTATTACTAATAGCTTAGTTCGCTTTTAATAATAACGTATCGATAACCGAAATATTACTATTCTTTACGAATTACGGAAGACACCCGAACTTTAAGAGAGAACTATTAAGGGATAGGCCTATAGTAGAAAAGGTAAGAATAAAAGTAGAAGACTTATATAAATTATACTTTCTATTAAAAACGAAATTAGATAAAATATTAAGAATAACTATAAAAACGACGAATAAGAAAAGATCTATATTACGAGTTAAACCCGTAGGATGTCTTAGTAAGAACTAGCGACGTCTAGATTCGACCGTATAGTTATATAGCCGAACGATATTACGTAATATTAATGGATATCTTAGCGAGCGACGCTAAGACTAAACTAGTAATACCTAGATTCGACCGTATAGTTATATAGCCGAACGATATTACGTAATACTAATAGTTACTTAGGATACCGGGCGACCTACCTTAGGAGATTATATCTCCCTATAGATAGCGGTAGGACTTCTTTCTCTCTTCCCTTTAGCTTAACGTCCTTATTAGATAGGTCCTATAGTAGTTAAATAAGCTTCTATTAAAACCCTTATAATCTAGGAGACTAGATTTCTAGGAGGGAAAGATAGTTTACATTAATACGAAAAATATAAAAATATAAAGACTAAGTAAAAAACTAGACTATACGAAGATTAGGCCGTATCGAATTAAGAAGATATTAGAACTAGTCTCCTATAAGCTATACTTACTAGGAGGACTAAATATATACCTAGTATTCTATAAATCGCTATTAGAAAAAGTACTAGGCGGAGCTAGGCTAGGACTAGTATATATCGACGAAGAAACTTAAGAACCCTATTATAATATAGAAACTATACTCTAGTATAGATAAGAAAATAACTAAATAAAATACCTAATTAAATAGTTAGGGTATCTAGAAGAAGAGAATACTTAGGAACCGGAGATAAACCTTAACTCGAAACTTATTACTTAATACTACTAACGAAGTAATCTAGCTAGGAAGGCTCTTCTATTAGGAAATTATTAGTTATTACGGCGAAGTTAAACTCGCCGAGACTATTATTAGCTAATTCTCTAAGGAGCTACGCTTCCCGATCTACTATCTCGCTCTATTTCTCGGTAATCTTCTCGAGGCGAACTTTAACCTTAGACTATTCGGTTTAGGTAGCGATAATACGGCGGGCTAGGCTAGCTAGTTCCTAGCGTAGTTTCTCGTTCTTCTCTCGTAGCTCGCGTTTCTTATTCTCTAAGTAATCGAATTCGGTATCTAAGAACGTACTACTATATATAATATTTTTCTATATATAGACGAAATAACGGGAGTAACCCTTACGAACAATATATACTTTATACGCCTTAATATATTAGGAGTAAGGAGCTATAGTTTTAAAGCTAAAACCGGGAAGTTTAATTTTAGCGGTAAGACGTCGGAGTTACTCGGGTTTAGAGAGGGAGGCTTTAGGAGGTATAGTTAGCTATAGAAAGGAAGGAGGAGGGTAGACCGCCTCGGACGGATAGTACTTACCTTATATACGTTAAGGGTAACGAATAGAAAGAGAGGGGGATAGTATTACGAACTAGGTTACTAGAAGGGCCGCTAAGGATAAGCCGCTCGTACTTAGATAAAATAAGAAAGTTAGTCGATAGAGAACGAGGCTACGTTATATAATAGGGAATAGACTATAGAAGACTATAGACTATAGGTCTAGTCTAAGTAAGTCTATAGTCTAGACTAGTATTATATATATACGCTCCTTTACCTAGATAGTATAGTTCGTAGTTAACTTTGTTAGTAATTCTATACCTATATTTTAGGATATAGTCCGACGAATAAGTATTCCCTTTATTATCTTAGTTAATACTCTAGTACCTACTCTATTAAGAAACCCTACCTTAGTTAGAACTACTTATAGCTCGAATTATAATACTTTAATCTTATACTAAGATTATAAAGTATATATATCGCGCCTTACCTTCGTACGAGATCCGCGGAGTCTTCGCGCTATACTCTTTTCTAAGTCTCCTAGGAAATCCTTCCTCCGAGTAGCTTACTCTATTTACGCCTTTTATACTACGCGTCGGTACTTTATAGGGCTAATAATCCCTTAACTAAGTTACCTAGGATCTAGTCCTTCTAGGCTAGGGTAATAGCGTCCTCGTCTACGCTAGAGTATACGTTAAGTTCTACTATAGACTACGAGGAGCGTCTACTTCGTACTAAGAATATATCGTTACTAGACTTTAACTTTATACCTTTATTAAGAGTATCGGAGAACCTATACGCCTCGTCCTTACGCGTACCCTACTCTACTAGAGTATAGAAACTACTCTTAACCGAGTCTTTAGTCCTTCGAGCTAACTTCCGCGTTATAGTATAAATAGAAATACTTATAGCGCTTAAGTTACTATTTAATAGCGAACTTCCCTCGCTACTTAGGCGAGACCGAAGAAGTTATAAAAATAAGTTCTTAGGGTACTCCTAAGAAGTTATATAGTTTAGTCGACGAAATAAGTCGTTAGCGGAGTTCTCCTTCCCCTTTCGATACTATATTACGAAGTTAAAGGTACTAAGTACCTCCGCTTAGCGTACTTACCTACGGTTTAGCGCCTTTATCGATATAAAATACTTTAACGTATTATAATTAGTTAGGACTAGCGTACTAGTCGTAGCTCCCTCTAAGTAGTAGCGCTACTCCTTAAAAGATTCTACGATAGCTAGTATCTCCTAATCCGATATTCTATAGTTACTTTATAGAGTAGTTTATACTTTAAATATAGTACTAAAATATTTAATATTTCTAAGTATTATTAGGCTAGTAGATAGAGCTTACCTTCCTAAGTATCGTAATATAGTTTATTCCTATACTACCTCTATATTCGTATTATAATAGTATTCTAAAGTTTAGGAATATTAAGGTCTATCGAAGACCGCTAAGAAATTTTAAGTAACACTAAACTATTTTTAAATTTTTAAAGAGTTATTCTAATTACCTTTATCTACTCTAAGCTTAAACTAGTCCTAATTAAATTTTTAGAGAGTTTATTTAATTATATTTATCTACTCTAGTTTTAACTAGTTCTAATTATATTTCTAGCGAGTTAAACTAACTATATCTATCTATATAAGTATAGAATACTATTTCTTCTAGTCTTATATAGCTACTACTACTAAAGTTATTATACTATAACTTACTTCTATATAAATATACTAGAGAGTTAGCTTCTTCTATTCTAACGTTAATATAGTCGTAGCGTATAAGAAAAGAACTCGAGTCTATAGTAAGAGTAAGTAGGTTCGCTAGGTTTAAAGGATACTTAGATTAAATTTAATTCGATAAGCGAATTAAATTTAATTTAAGGATATAGGCGGAGTAAGTAGAGTAGAAGTAGTAATACTAATATAGAAAGTTAGCTCTTTTATTATAGACGAGAGTATCCTATCTAAGAGGACCCTAGAATCTAGCTAGATTACTCGTAGGGCGACCAATGAGAGAATAGGAATTCTTAGGGTTTAGGCTAGATTATCCGGCTAGATTACTTTCTACTTAGCACTACGCAACCGAGATAATTATATTAATAATTACATTAATCGACTATACTTAATAAGCTCTATCGATTATAGTATAGTTTACTTATAGGTAACGTATAGGTATCGAGATATAGTTTAATGGAGTAAGGAGTTAAATAGGGCTACTATAGGGTTAGAGTTATAGTACCGCTAGGGTCTTAGCGTTATATAATAACTATATACGGTTCGATACCGCTTATTACTCTATACTTCTCTTTAATATTAATAATAGTTATAGTTTAGTAAAGCGGTAAAGATAGAAGAGTTTATTATCTATAATGAAGATTATTATATCTTTATTTATACTCAATATAGGTATACATTAACGAAACCCGCGGTGTATCTTTATAAGGAATATAAAGAGCTCTTAAAGGAGGAGCGAAAGAAGATTACTAATTAGTATAAATACTAGGAAGCTATACTCTAGACGGCGGTTCGAAAGCCGCCGCTATATTCACTACCTATCTATAGACTAAAGACTTCCATCGCCGCGTATCTCTATCTAGCTAAGCGATATAGCTAGGTTAGTTCTCACCGTAAAGGGATTAAGATATACGCTCGGAAGGAGTATAGCTAGAAGAAAACCGAGTAAAGTCCCGAGTACTAGAGCTAGATATAGGCTTAAACGTAGTTTACTATGCCCGATAGAATTAAGTACTTTTAGGTTCGTATACTAGCTAATACGCCGATACCCGCTAGCTCGTCTAGGCTATCTAGTATTCGATCCGCTCGATAAAGATATATCGTACCGAGTTATACTTATAATATACCCCGAGAAGTCTTACTTCCTAGCCCGAGGGCCGAAGATAAGGTTACGAAGTTAAATGCTAAAGCCGCCGCTATAGATACTATATACGAACTCGAGATAGAGAAGCTTAAGGCTAAAATGCTAAAATAAGACTATACGAGTTAATAGAGTCGAATACTATAGTAATAGTACTTCCGAAACCGTAATCTTAAGTAGCTCGTATATACGAGTCGGCTACTAGACTAAGACGAGCTACTTCTTACGGAGATCGTCGAGGTATTCGATATCTTCGCTACTAAGGCCGTCGATAGTATTCGAATACTCGACTAAGAAACTCGACGCTAGCTCCGAAGTAAATAGCGGTTTAAGATTAGTTAACGACTATTTATACGGCTATAGAATACTAATAGTAAAGAACGATATCTCGGCTATATACGTCGATTTATTTACTATACGTTACGAGTTTAGTTTTATAGCGAGATAAACGATAGTAACGAGAATCTATAATATAATATCCCGGCGAATATATCTTCTTCTAGTATTACCGCTAATATTTCTATTAATATTTCTAATAATGTATCTAATAGAACTTTTACTAGTTTTACGACTACGATAAATACCTATATACTAATACCCCTAGATAACGACGAAACGCTATATAATAATAATACCTACGATTTTAAATTTAATAATATCTCCGAGGGCGATAGTGATGATAAGAACGATAGTAACGACGAAAGCGACCGTAAGGGAGAGACCGTTACTACTAGCGCTACTACCTCGGTCGCGCTAGAGCTATATTAGGAGGTTAATAAGACTAAGGATACTCGCGAATTATTTCTATAGACTCCGGTATAAAGGTAGTATACGAAATAACTATACTATACGGTATACGACTAGACCTAACCCTAGTAGGCGAAGATTAACGCGATAAAGAAATTTTTCACCTAGTTTATATTTTATAAGGTCGGAGGAGATAAATTTCGTAGCGGATTAATTTATTTTACCGCCGTCTTAGGTATTAACGAGGAGAATCGACGACTTAAGGAACCGCTTAATTTTTCGTATATTTTAGCCGGATTAATATAAGATATAAGAGTTCTTAGAGTTAAGCTATTACTACTATCGTCGAAACGTAAGAGATAATTAAAGGAGTCTAGTTAGGGTAATCGATTTCTTCGGTAGCGTTAGGAATATTTATCGGATAGTAGGGGTACTTCTATAAGCGAATTAATTAATTTATTAGTATACGGAAAATACGTAGCGCTAAATAGTAGTAACGCTACTACTATTATATAGTCTCGTAATAAAGATACGATATTCTATAAGGGTATTCCGATCGTACTTAGTTTATTCCGGTAGATAGTTTAGGATAATATTTAACGGGCCGAGTAAATATTATAGGAGTAACTTATATAGGTTCGTAACGATTCGAAACGGTTTTCCATCGATTTAGATATTATCTAGGACGATTAGATATTTACTCTCCGCGGCTATTTATTCTTAAAGTAGAGTAGTAATAGTCTCGATAGTAGTCGGTAATAGATATTCCGCTAAATACTTCGATAACGGAGTAAACTTCGACTTCGTAGTAAGGATAAAACGTAGAAGCTCCGTAACGTCCGACGATATCTCGTTAAGTAGAAGGAAGTCTTAGAGCGGCTACTCTTTAGTGTCCATTCATCGTACGATTTACTCGCCCGGAGGATAGAGTTAACGGCTATTCGCTTTCGCAACGGATCTCTTTAAGATCGGAACTACTTTATTATCGACGATACTAGCTCGATTATTATTCGATACTATAAGTCTTAGTAGCTCTTCGGTACCCCTAAGATTATCCCGCGTTTCCTACTATAGCGAGTAGATTAATTATTAGTCGTCTACTTAGTCTATATTTAGCTATTTTATGAGTATCTACTTATCGAGACGTAGAATTAGAAGATTAGCGATTATATATAGTATAACGAAAAAGGGCTATAGGAGACTAAGTATTTAATCCGAGTTATTAAACGATAGACGACGCTTAGACTCGGATATCGATTTTATACACTAGATTTCCGCTATATTATTATTAGTATCGGACGGGAGGTAGTCTTAGATAAATTCGCCGAGGGTTATAAAGAAGAGCTCGGGGAAGTAGAGGAGCCCGAGAGAGAGATAGATAATCCTATTAAGCTATAGAGCGGCCGGGGTAATGCGATAGATACTAGTCGATACGAAGTACGGTCCGATATTATTAAGTATATAACGTCTAAGTTAATCGAGACTTTTCGTCCTATTAGTAAAGGCTAGTATCGTTTTCTCGGGTTAGCTAGTGTAGGCGCCTAGCTTCTTAGTAAACTATTTTATCTTAGCGGCACTACGATCGCTACTACTTCTATATTATCTATCGATTAAGGTAAGCGTTCGGCTCGAGAGTCGTAGGAAATACCGTTTTATATTCTCCGCTAGCGATCGCTCTTCGATAGGAGTCCTCGTAGCCCCGCCCTACCGTCATCCGCCGTAACCGTTATCGCCCCATCGGTAGCTTAAATTAAGGATAGACTACATCGACTATTCGGGAATAGGGCCGCTAGATTTCGCTCCCGCGAGTAGGAGGAGGGTACGATAGCGGTGCTTTACGGTGAGACTCCGGTTACGATTATTATTTCTACGAGCGGAGGTAAAACGATTCTAGCGATGCTTCCCGTCGTCTTAGAAAAGGAGGGTATTTCTATTTTCATTACGCTATTTCGAGTATTAGTCGATAACGTTATCGCTCGATTTCGTAAGGCTAGTATCTACTACATTAAGTAGACGGTTAGCGAGATTAACTCCGCTCGAATTATCGTAGTTAGTACCGATATTACGGTATAAGATAGCTTTATAATATACGGACGAACATTAGTCGAGGCCGGTCTACTACGACGTATCTTTATTAACGAGGGTTACTATACGTTTACCGATAGCTACTAGCGTAAAAATCTCTTCCGGGTTCGCTACGTTCGGGGTCTCGGCTATTCTACTTATATCTTAACCGCGATATTACTACTACGGCGCGTTAGTGAGTTAGAAGATAGTCTAGATATCCGATATACGCGTATTATCCGAGCTAGTACTATCCGCCTACGCTATCGATACTTAGTCTAACGATACCGACCCGATAAATTAGAGAAAGAAGTACTACGAATCTACTAGCGGCAACTCTACTACTTAATTTAACGAGGCGAACGAGGAGTAGTTTATAGTCTCTCTCGTAATTTCTACGTATAGTTAGCCGACTAGCTTTAATACTACTACTATTACGCTCGAGTATATAACCGAGCGGAACGTCTCGAGTATTAGATTCGTAAGGGAGAGTTAATCGTAGCTATATCCGCGCTCGGGACCGGTATTAATATTTCCGGCATCGTCTTCATCTTATACGTCGATCTTCCGTTTTCGATAATTAACTTTACGTAGTAGAGTAGGCGCGGGGGTCGTGGCGGAGAGGAAGTCTACTTTCTTATTCTAGTCCCGAACTAAAAGGCCGAAGCTCGACTATAGTAAGGTAGATTAGGGGTAGAAGATAAAGTAATAGCGTAGTTCGTAGCTACTACCGGCTATCGACGGCGTATAATAAGTAAGTATTTAGATAGAGCGGAGCTAGCGAGATCTTACGACGGTAATATCTACTAGCTTCGATATAACCGTTGTAGCGAAGGAGCGTATAAGACATCGATTCGGACACGAGAAGAAGAGGAGACTTAATATTCCGTGGAGGAGGCGATGACGGAGATAAAGATTAGGTATATCTACTATTAGATAAACGGTGAAAACCGGACGGTACTATATTCGACGCCGAAATACGATCGAGCGTGGTAGTGCGAAGCGGAGGTAGAGAGATTTCGTTCTCGCATTCGCTACCAACCCGATACGTATAGTTATTACCGATATAGTATTAGTTAGTATTTATGCGTAACCGGATAAGATAGTAAGTAGGTGTGTTAATAGCCGGGGGTAATAGCTCTCGTAGTATATTGTATAATATAGAGTTAGGTAGGGTATCGATAAATCTAGATAGCGGAATATTTAGGGGCGTATTAAGATTAGGACTCGTACGCGCGATGGCTCGGTTAGCGGCATTATTAGCGGATTTAGGGAGAGAATATAAATAATAGTATAGCCGTATTAATTCGAGCGGTCCGATATCTATACGATAAGGACTTAGTCGATCGTAATATTAAACGAGAAGCTAGCGAATCTAAAGGTCGAGAGTTTTAACGAGAGATAGTATATCTTCGAGCCCGGAATATATAACTTCTTATCTACGGCGTAAAGAATAGGTGAAAAGATACGATTTAGTACTATTAGCTAGGGTTCCCGGGTAAGCTATATAATAGAGGTAGAATACGGAACGGAATACTAGGGTAGTTAGAATAAAAGAGAATCGAAGAATAAGGGGGATAAAGGGGAAGATATAGAAAAGAGTATAAGGGTATTTAGGTAAGGGGGAATTTTATAATAGATAGAGTATAAGGGAGGAAAAATACTTCGTAGAAACGTAATGGAAAATAGTAAAAAGGCGGGATATATAGGGTATTAGGAGAGGAATAGGAGTAAAAGACGAGGAGAGGAGCGGGATCTAGGGTAACCTATAGAATAGGAGAAGATCGAGTAAATTAAGGGGGAGAGGGTAAGTCTTCGGGATTAGGTAAGAGCTTAAAGAAGGGGTAGGTAGAGAGGGCGGTGAAGGTACGATTAGCCGGGTTAGCTAAGCGATCTATCGAAGTAGGAAGAAGGGAAAGCGCCGAAGGCGTAATAGCCCGGAAATCTCGGGTAACCTATAACTTAGGAGAAAGAAGATAGAATTAAAGGAGGAAGGAAGTATAGTAATAGCGCGAAGGGCGCGGTAGAGGAGAGTATCGTGACGTAGTCTTTTTTACGGGCGAAAAGGATTAGGGTTACCGATTAGCGGTGCTAGGTATTAGAAAGAGGAGTAAGATTTAAGCCTAACTATTATTAATATCGGTAGTGTCCCGCTCTACTACGCTAAGGCCTATAGAAATCTAAAAAACTAGGGTTATTTTCCCCTAAACTACCGTTTCCTAGCTCTTACGTTACTAATTAGTTAAAATTCTAGGGTTAGGGTTAATTAGGGTTATAATAGGATAACCCTAGATATAGTCGTAGTACTCGTAACTCGTATATTTCTAGTAGTTTTAGGGTCTATAAATAGTTACTAAAATCGTACGACTCGATGTAGGCCTATTTCGAATAATTATTCCCCGTAGTTATAGTATTATCGCTAAATATATTGTTATCGAGGTTATTTTTAATGTAGTACGAGTAATTTTATAAGCGTAGTCGACTAGCCCGGGGTTCGCGCGAGAGATTAATAAGGCTCGAGATTTAGGGAGGGTTTTTAAGGGTTTTAGTCGCGTCGTTTAACGTATTATCTATAAGAGTAAATCTAGCTCTTCGTTATTATATCTTAACTCTCTCTGCGATCACAATATCTTTAAAGGATTATTAAAATATTCTACCGTCGAACTCTAGTATT